>NC_092147.1:82674558-82719558 GCF_045791955.1 Oncorhynchus clarkii lewisi | reverse complement strand
ACTCACCAGCAGCAAGAGCGACCTCATTGATGTATACAGAGAAGAGAGTCGGTCCAAGAATTGAACCCTGTGGCACCCCCATAGAGACTGCCAGAGGTCCGGACAACAGACCCTCCGATTTGACACACTGAACTCTATCAGAGAAGTAGTTGGTGAACCAGGCGAGGCAATCATTTGAGAAACCAAGGCTGTTGAGTCTGCCGATGAGGATGTGGTGATTGACAGAGTCGAAAGCCTTGGCCAGATCAATGAATACGGCTGCACAGTAATGTTTCTTATCGATGGCGGTTAAGATATCGTTTAGGACCTTGAGCGTGGCTGAGGTGCACCCATGACCAGCTCTGAAACCAGATTGCATAGCAGAGAAGGTATGGTGAGATTCAAAATGGTTGGTAATCTGTTTGTTGACTTGGCTTTCGAAGACCTTAGAAAGGCATGGTAGGATAGATATAGGTCTGTAGCAGTTTGGGTCAAGAGTTTCCCCCCCTTTGAAGAGGGGGATGACCGCAGCTGCTTTCCAATCTTTGGGAATCTCAGACGACACGAAAGAGAGGTTGAACAGGCTAGTAATAGGGGTGGCAACAATTTCAGCAGATAATTTTAGAAAGAAAGGGTCCAGATTGTCTAGCCCGGCTGATTTGTAGGGGTCCAGATTTTGCAGCTCTTTCAGAACATCAGCTGAATGGATTTGGGAGAAGGAGAAATGGGGAAGGCTTGGGCGAGTTGCTGTTGGGGGTGCAGTGCTGTTGACAGGGGTAGGAGTAGCCAGGTGGAAAGCATGGCCAGCAGTAGAAAAATGCTTATTGAAATTTTCAATTATGGTGGATTTATCAGTGGTGACAGTGTTTCCTATCTTCAGTGCAGTGGGCAGCTGGGAGGAGGTGTTCTTATTCTCCATGGACTTTACAGTGTCCCAGAACTTTTTTGAGTTAGTGTTGCAAGAAGCAAATTTCTGCTTGAAAAAGCTAGCCTTGGCTTTTCTAACTGCCTGTGTATAATGGTTTCTAGCTTCCCTGAACAGCTGCATATCACGGGGGCTGTTCGATGCTAATGCAGAACGCCATAGGATGTTTTTGTGTTGGTTAAGGGCAGTCAGGTCTGGGGAGAACCAAGGGCTATATCTGTTCCTGGTTCTAAATTTCTTGAATGGGGCATGTTTATTTAAGATGGTTAGGAAGGCATTTTTAAAAAATATCCAGGCATCCTCTACTGACGGGATGAGGTCAATATCCTTCCAGGATACCCCGGCCAGGTCGATTAGAAAGGCCTGCTCGCTGAAGTGTTTCAGGGAGCGTTTTACAGTGATGAGAGGAGGTCGTTTGACCGCTGACCCATTACGGATGCAGGCAATGAGGCAGTGATCGCTGAGATCTTGGTTGAAGACAGCAGAGGTGTATTTAGAGGGGAAGTTGGTTAGGATGATATCTATGAGTGTGCCCATGTTTAAGGCTTTGGGGAGGTACCTGGTAGGTTCATTGATAATTCGTGTGAGATTGAGGGCATCAAGTTTAGATTGTAGGATGGCTGGGGTGTTAAGCATGTTCCAGTTTAGGTCGCCTAGCAGCACGAGCTCTGAAGATAGATGGGGGGCAATCAGTTCACATATGGTGTCCAGAGCACAGCTGGGGGCAGAGGGTGGTCTATAGCAGGCGGCAACGGTGAGAGACTTGTTTTTAGAGAGGTGGATTTTTAAAAGTAGAAGTTCAAATTGTTTGGGTACAGACCTGGATAGTAGGACAGAACTCTGCAGGCTATCTTTGCAGTAGATTGCAACACTGCCCCCTTTGGCAGTTCTATCTTGTCTGAAAATGTTGTAGTTTGGAATTAAAATGTCTGAATTTTTGGTGGTCTTCCTAAGCCATGCATGAAACCAAGGCTATTACGGTTACAGAAGTCGTCAAAAGAGAGCGCCTGGGGAATAGGAGTGGAGCTAGGCACTGCAGGGCCTGGATTCACCTCTACATCGCCAGAGGAACATAGGAGGAGTAGAATAAGGGTGCGGCTAAAAGCAGTAAGAATTGGTCGTCTAGAACGTCTGGAACAGAGAGTAAAAAGAGGTTTCTGGGGGCGATAAAATAGCATCAAGGTATAATGTACAGACAAAGGTAAGGTAGGATGTGAATACAGTGGAGGTAAACCTAGGTATTGAGTGATGAAGAGAGAGATATTGTCTCTAGAAACATCATTGAAACCAGGAGATGTCATTGCATGTGTGGGTGGTGGAACTAATAGGTTGGATAAGGTATAGTGAGCAGGACTAGAGGCTCTACAGTGAAATAAGCCAATAAACACTAACCAGAACAGCAATGGACAAGACATATTGACATTAAGGAGAGGCATGCTTATTTGAGTGATCAAAAGGGTCCAGTGAGTGGAGAGGTTGGTTGAGGGTCACGGTGATTTAGACAGCTAGCCAGGCCATCGGTAGCAAGCTAGCATAGGATGGAGTCTGTTGTTAGCCACCTCTTGCGTTCGGTCAGTAGATTAGTGGGGTTCCGTGTGGTAGAGGGGATTAATCCAAATCACACAACAACAACAAAAATAAGAACAATAGATATAGGCAGTGAAACGGGTCCGGATAGGTGACTGCAGCCCAGGAGTGAATGATGGAACTCAGGAGTGATTGACGGAGCTGGCTAGCACCGGAACAATCGATGTTTGCTCCGGAATCGACGGAAGCCGACTGTCACACGGATAGCAGCTAGCATAGGATGGAGTCTGTTGTTAGCCACCTCTTGCGTTCGGTCAGTAGATTAGTGGGGTTCCGTGTGGTAGAGGGGATTAATCCAAATCACACAACAACAACAAAAATAAGAACAATAGATATAGTTATAGAGGCCCGAGAAGAAAACATAATAATAATAAAAATAAATAAATTGTCCGATTGTCTATTCAGATAGCAGCCGGTAAGACAGCTAACGGTTAGCGGGCCGCAGATGGGCGTTCAGGTAACGTCGCGACGGAGGAGCCAGCCGGATCTCCTTCAGGTAGATAACGTCGGCAGTCCAGTTGTGAAGGCCCGGTGGGGCTCCGCGTAGGCAGTGAAACGGGTCCGGATAGGTGACTGCAGCCCAGGAGTGAATGATGGAACTCAGGAGTGATTGACGGAGCTGGCTAGCACCGGAACAATCGATGTTTGCTCCGGAATCGACGGAAGCCGACTGTCACACGGATAGCAGCTAGCTAGCTGTGAGATCCGGTATGAATGTCCAGAGAGCAGTTGAAATCCAGGGACATGGAGAGAAAAATTGGTCCGGTATGTTCCGTTCCGAGCCGCGCTGCGCCGTACAAAACTGGCGATAGATTTTCGATAGATTTTCGAGCTAAAGGATAGCTGATGACCACAAACCGTGGTTAGCTGAATACTAACGATTTGCCAGTAAAGAAGCTAACTAGCTTCTGATTAGCTTCTGGATTAGCTTCTGGGCTAGCTCCTGGCTAGCTTCTGGCTAGTTTCTGGCTAGCTTCTTGGAGTTTCTGGCTAGCTTCTTGGAGGATTACAGATCTGAGGTAAATAATACTTTTTTATAAATATAAATTGGTGAGGCTGGTTGCAGGAGAGTGTTTAGAAGATGAGTTGATGGAAAATAAAAATAAAATGTATGTGAAAAAAGTTGTAAATATATATATATATATACAGGACACGACAAGACGAGGACAAAAGACGTCTGAACTGCTATGCGATCTTGGAGTACATATAACAAACAGTGGGGGGAAAAAAGTAATTGTGTAATTGCACCAATTGTGCAAGTTCTCCCACTTAAAAAGATGAGAGGCCTGTAATTTTCATCATAGGTACACTTCAACTATGACATACAACATTGGAAAAAAACATTGTAGGATTTTTAATGAATTTATTTTCAAATTCATAGTTGAAGGGCTCAGAACAGAAAAGAGAGAGACGAAAGGCGGATATTTGACCTTTTCTTCATGGCCTTGAAGTTCTGAAGAGGAATAGAATAGTAGATTAGTCATCAAATCAAATGTATTTATATAGCCCTTCTTACATCAGCTGAAATATCAAAGTGCTGTACAGAAACCCAGCCTAAAACCCCAAACAGCAAGCAATGCAGGTGTAGAAGCACTACAATGCAGGTGTAGTCATCATACCATCAATTATTATTTTAATGATTTTACAATCTACCTGTACATTGGAGAGAGTGAGAAGTTCTTACCTGGAGGAACAAGATGTCGTCTTCTATGGCTCTGATTGTGTCTGAAAGGGATGATATCTCTCTGCTCATCTCTCCATCATCAACTGACTCTTCTGCTCCTCTTTCTCCTTCAGTGCAGCTATCTTGGCCTCCTCTTCCTCCTTCAGTGCAGCTATCTTGGCCTCCTCTTCCTCTTTTAATGCAGCTATCTTGGCCTCCTCTTCCTCTTTTAATGCAGCTATCTTGGCCTCCTCTTCCTCCTTCAGTGCAGCTATCTTGGCCTCTTCCTCTTTTACTGCAGCTATCTTGGTCTCCTCTTCCTCTCGTAGAAACTGGTGAAGCTTCTCAAACTCCTCGTTAATCTGCTTGTCTGTGTGCTGGGCTTGGCTCTGGAGGCATTGGGAGGAAGAGGTCTAATATCTCATAGTATTCATACAGGGTTATTATTGTACCAGAAAACTGTTAGTGAATATACATGCAGATCCTGACACGTGACACCACATCTTTCCTAAAGTAACAGGATCTAATACCGAACAGAACAAGAACATCTGTAATTGAACAATGAACCCTGAACAATGTATGCAGTACTGACCTTAATGTGCTCTGCTGTTTTTATTAAAGACCTTCACCTTCTCCTGTAAGATCTCCAAAGATCTCTGGAGTTCCTCCTGGAATGAAACAGAACTTCATTGAGGACACCCTATCTAGACTTGAGAGAACATCTGAACACCACAAGTCTATCACTGCAGCCTAATTTTCAGTCAATCAAAAGTTCAAATCTCATTGTTTATACCATTGCTCTATCACAGATTTCCAAATGGTCTTTCTCTTACCTTATGATCCTGTACAGCCTCATCTATGGGGACACAGTCATGAGATGTATGTTTATTTGATGCCTGACACACCAAGTAGACAGGCTGTTTATCCTCCAGACAGAAGAGCTAGAGTTTCTCACAACGTACACTGCAGAGCACCTTAGACCCTGCTGAAGCGCTCTGACTTCTCTCCTGTAATTATTATAATATATATATTTTTTTGTAAATTTAACAAGGCAAGTCAGTTAAGAACAAATTCTTATTTACAATGACGGCCTACACCGGCCAAACCAGGACGACACTGGGCCAATTGTGCGCCACCCAAGGGACTCCCAAACACAGCCGGTTGTGATACAGCCTGGAATCAAACCAGGGTGTCTGTAGTGATGCCTGTAGCACTGAGATGCAGTGCCTCAGACCGCTATGCCTCTCAGGAGCCCCAAAAG
This sequence comes from Oncorhynchus clarkii lewisi, assembly GCF_045791955.1. Taxonomy (NCBI): domain Eukaryota; kingdom Metazoa; phylum Chordata; class Actinopteri; order Salmoniformes; family Salmonidae; genus Oncorhynchus; species Oncorhynchus clarkii. The sequence continues at coordinate 82,714,143 of NC_092147.1, read as the reverse complement.
GCCTCACACACAGGTTCATTAGAGCCAAGTTACATGGAGGTTCAGACATCGGACATCTCCTACAAACTGGACTTCCTGGGATACTTTCTCAGAACAGCATTCCCGTACAGGCCTCACTGAAGCTGTGGCTACACGACAGTAGGGCAGGATTTTTGCCGCAGCATACAGGACAGGAGAGATCCTCCTCTGGTTAACACGATCTCTAAGCCATTTTCACTCCCTGTCCTGGAATAACTTTTAACAACTTTCTTTCTTAAATGGGCACTTCCCCCAAAAGTTAAGCCGCACTTGGAGAACCTTTTGTTTTTAATTTTTGATGGTATATTAATATCTCTAACCAAAGATATCTCAAGATATTTCAATACCTCGAACCAAATCCCAGAGTTGTGTTGTTGATCCAACAGAGCTGAACTCTAGAAAACTGAATGTTACAGCATTGAGCTACACTTTACCCTCAACAGGCGATTCAGAAGTGCAGGTTTACAGAAAACTAGGAGTCTGGTTAGACAGGTAAGTTGTGTGTGTGTGTGTGTCTGTCTGTGTAGTTTTGCTGTGTGTACAGACTAATAGCTCATTTACACAAAATTGTTATTTATGGACCCACCCATTGATTATTTCAATTAAGATGGACGCACATTGTTCATAGAATAAATTCATCAATTCACACTTGGCATTTTAAGAATATAGATTTTTATTGACATAGCAGCAGCTTCAAGATAGCAAAATCTACATTTAAACAGACTGAACGGACTGAACAGACTGAACAGACTGAACGGACTGAACAGACTGACCAGACTGAACAGACTGACCAGACTGAACGGACTGAACAGACTGACCAGACTGAACGGACTGAACAGACTGAACGGACTGAACAGACTGACCAGACTGAACGGACTGAACGGACTGAACGGACTGAACGGACTGAACGGACTGAACAGACTGAACAGACTGAACGGACTGAACGGACTGAACGGACTGAACGGACTATGTGTTTCTATGACACTTTTTTTGTGTTTCTCTTTTTCATGCACAGTCCCAGAGCTAATAAATGTTTCATACATGTTGATAAAGGGTTAATAACACATTACAAATGGCTTATTACATGTTAACTACTGCAAGATCAGATGAATAGGTTAAGGCTTAAGTAAGACTGGGAATAAGTATTCTAGCAGATAACTCGACAATACACAGCTTTCTGGAACGACTGCATCTGGTCTGCTGAGGCCTATAACTAGTCTGCTGAGGCCTATAACTGGTCTGCTGAGGCCTATAACTGGTCTGCTGAGGCCTATAACTAGTCTGCTGAGGCCTATAACTGGTCTGCTGAGGCCTATAACTGGTCTGCTGAGGCCTATAACTGGTCTGCTGAGGCCTATAACTAGTCTGCTGAAGCCTATAACTAGTCTGCTGAGGCCTATAACTAGTCTGCTGAGGCCTATAACTAGTCTGCTGAGGCCTATAACTAGTCTGCTGAGGCCTATAACTAGTCTGCTGAGGCCTATAACTAGTCTGCTGAGGCCTATAACTAGTCTGCTGAGGCCTATAACTAGTCTGCTGAGGCCTATAACTAGTATGCTGAGGCCTATAACTAGTCTGCTGAGACCTATAACTAGTCTGCTGAGGCCTATAACTAGTCTGCTGAGGCCTATAACTGGTCTGCTAAGTTCTATAACTGGTCTGCTGAGGCCTATAACTAGTCTGCTGAGGCATATAACTAGTCTGCTGAGGCCTATAACTGGTCTGCTAAGTTCTATAACTGGTCTGCTGAGGCCTATAACTGGTCTGCTGAGGCATATAACTAGTCTGCTGAGGCCTATAACTGGTCTGCTGAGGCCTATAACTAGTCTGCTGAGGCCTATAACTGGTCTGCTGAGGCATATAACTAGTCTGCTGAGGCCTATAACTAGTCTGCTGAGGCCTATAACTGGTCTGCTGAGGCATATAACTAGTCTGCTGAGGCCTATAACTGGTCTGCTGAGGCATATAACTAGTCTGCTGAGGCCTATAACTGGTCTGCTGAGGCCTATAACTAGTCTGCTAAGTTCTATAACTGGTCTGCTGAGGCCTATAACTGGTCTGCTGAGGCCTATAACTGGTCTGCTGAGGCCTATAACTGGTCTGCTGAGGCCTATAACTAGTCTGCTGAGGCCTATAACTGGTCTGCTGAGAGCTATAACTGTTCTGCTGAGGCCTATAACTGGTATGTTAAGGCCTGGTCTGTTAAGCCCTATAACTGGTCTGTTAAGGCCTGGTCTGTTAAGGCTGATAACTGGTCTGTTAAGGCCTATAACTGGTCTGTTAAGGCCTGGTCTGTTAAGGCCTGGTCTGTTAAGGCCGATTACTGGTCTGTTAAGGCCTGGTCTGTTAAGGCCTGGTCTGTTAAGGCCGATTACTGGTCTGTTAAGGCCTGGGCTTTTAAGTCCTGGTCTGTTAAGGCCTATAACTGGTCTGTTAAGTCCTGGTCTGTTAAGGCCTATAACTGGTCTGTTAAGTCCTGGTCTGTCAAGGCCTATAACTGGTCTGTTAAGTCCTGGTCTGTTAAGGCCTATAACTGGTCTGTTAAGTCCTGGTCTGTTAAGGCCTATAACTGGTATGTTAAGACCTGGTCTGTTAAGGCCTATAACTGGTATGTTAAGGCCTGGTCTGTTAAGGCCTGGTCTGTTAAGGCCTGGTCTGTTAAGGCCTGGTCTGTTACGGCCTATAACTCCATACATGTTCATTTCCCAGACAAATCTTTTCCCTTGATCATGATATACAGCACTTCTTCAAAATCTATAAATTCAATAAATGTGCAAACTTCTCAATTATTAGTTATGATCATCTATATGACATGTTATTTTTTTGTATCACTTCTTTTCGTGTGTGTGTTTGTGCACGCATGTTAAGACATAATACTTTTATGAGCAGTTCCATTATTGTTGGGGATTAATTGAGGATATGGTCACTCGTCCATCCAATTGAGGATATGGTCACTCGTCCATCCAATTGAGGATTATTGCCAAGATCTGTGGCCAGGCAGTTCATGACCCCTGCTGTGTCAGTAATATACTGAAGCAGGGCCTTGTATTTCTCAATGTGCTCCATCTTTCAAGTAAATAGACTACTGTGCTCCTACATTCAAGTACATGAAGTGCAATGACAGGACTTAGAGTGAAGTAAAGCTCTGGGTCCATATCCATAAAGAGTCCTAGAGTAGGAGTGTCACATCTAGCTAGCTTGACTTAAATGTAAATAAAAGCTGATCTAGGATCAGGTCCCCCCTGTCCAGGTAATCTGATTCATCATGATCTAAAATGATCGTAGATCAGCATTTTAAGATGCTTTATGAATACAGGCCTGGGATTATAGGGACTATACTGACCGAATGGCCACACTACACCTTTCCTCTCAAAAATCACATTGGCCATTTTGCAAATGAGAGAATAGTAAACGTTCAGGTTTGTACGGGAGGGTATTTGTTATCTCTGAATGAGTTGTGTTTTCTATATTCTCAGCAGCACAAAGAGAAGCAGAGAGAGATGTGGTGGTGTGCGTATTAATATATTGCTCTCAAAGACCATTCAAAGGCACAGGCTACAAAAAGCACAGTGGACCTATATAGATGAATCAGATGAAAAATCAGATAGATTAATCAGATATATGAAATATATGAATCAGATTTGAAACCATTGATGTGGATCTCTCTAACAGTTACAGTACTGTGGGTTTAGGACATGGATGGACAACTATGGTAGTCAGGGGTGCAGTGCTGTTCTCTCTTCTCCCTGTGGCACTTAATCACTCATTGCCGAGAGAAGACACGCCTGGGCCCATGTTATAAAAGTGTCTCAGGGAAGGAATGCTGATCTAGGATTAGGTCCCCCCCTGTCCATGTAATCCTATTAATTATGATCTACTGATCCTAGATCAGCACTCCGAGACTCTTATGTGAACATGGGGCCAGGTTTCCCAGGTAGCAGTCCAGTCACTGATTTGCAGGAAGAAAATAAACCAAAAAACACAGGGCCCTCCTGAGGATGGGAGTTTCCCTGGTTTAAGGTTATTTTTATCCTCTACACAGGTTCCTCTGTAGAGAAGTACAGTACATTATGACATCAGTTTTAAAGAAGATCTGTAGAGAAACATAATTTACTTTATAAGGAATGCAGAGACATATAAAACGACCATGCAAGCAGCATTCAGCATCTTTGAGAAGCACTGTGCAACATTCACGTGATGCCAAAGTCCTTCCCCCTGCCTGTCTGTTTATCTATGCACTTTTGGTTTACAGTACGATTCAAAATGGACGTCAAGATAAACAGCTTAGTCATCATGTCCACTGTTATAAGCACCATACTCACTGTCACTCCTCTCCCTGTTCTTCCATTATAGTGTATAACTACGACTAGCTAGCAGCACACAGTGTCCTCCTTTAGGCACGATGGTATATACTATAGTACATAATACAATAGATACACTGGAATTATGCACACTTCCTCCCTCACACACACAATCTTAAACAAACATGCCAGACGTTAATTAATGTTCTGAGACACTCATCAGCTATACTGTAACAGCTAGAGGCACAGCAGATGCTCTCTATCTGTCTGTCTGCCTGCCTGCCTATCCTACCTTCTCTCCATGTTAGAAAGTGCAAAGTGAAGCAAGAAGGGGCGGGATAGTGACTCTGGTGGGGAGAAGAGGTTAGTGGCTAGGGTCTGATGACCCTCCTTCTTCCTTAGTCTCTCTGGTGCTCTGTCCCCCGGCAGGGTTCTTCAAGATCCTCTCCACAAACGCTTTGCCTCGTCCTGCTACACGTGGCCCTGCACACACGCACGCACGCGCACAAATACCCGCAAACACACATCCATACAATTTAACATACTTACATTAAAATACAGTCACACTCACAGGGTCTCATGGCAGTCCAAACAGACTACATACTCACTACTCACCAGCTGATTCCTTCAGAATGTCCTCCAGTCTCTCTCTCAGACATCCTCTCTCTGTGTCTTCCTCTCTGCTCTCCACTCTCTGGCGGATCAGCTCCTTTATCTGCAGCACTGCCCACAACAGGCCATCTGAAGGAATTACACCACCAGAGACATGAAGGATTGACTGAATGAGCTAAAATGGCTGCATACTGGCTAAATTCCCCTGGAAAGTCTCAGTATAAATGAAATCATAAAAATGTATATTTAAAGCACATAAGCTATGTTAAGTGTGAAAAAGGATTGTATGAAGCAGATCATTATCTATAACAGTGTGTTAGGGCCAGTGGAGGTTGGTGCCGTTTAAGATTAGAGAAGTAGATTTTTTTAAATAATCAAGGTGACAGACAGTGACACATTCAATAACACATTGCACACTCTTGCCTGCATCTAGCTGATCTGGGGTGGAATCATTAGTCCAAACAGAACGTTTTGCAACTAAAACAAGAGTTTGTATTGGACAAATTCAGGTAGGTCCTTCCCGTTCCGTTTGCTTCTGTTTAAGACAGAATCGGCAGAATGTATACACCACAGATCATCCGCACACACAGTTCACTTTCATAGCAGACAAATACGGAATCATTGCTAATGCTTGCTGTATAATTCCTTTTTGCATTTACGCGCTCTCCTCTCACATTTTCCCTTCGCTTGTGGACTTCAGTGCACAAATCAAATCAAATCAAATCAAATCAAATCAAATCAAATTTTATTTGTCACATACACATGGTTAGCAGATGTTAATGCGAGTGTAGCGAAATGCTTGTGCTTCTAGTTCCGACAATGCAGTAATAACAAGTAATCTAACTAACAATTCCAAAACTACTGTCTTGTACACAGTGTAAGGGGATAAAGAATATGTACATAAGGATATATGAATGAGTGATGGTACAGAGCAGCATAGGCAAGATACAGTAGATGGTATCGGGTACAGTATGTACAAATGAGATGAGTATGTAAACAAAGTGGCATAGTATAGTATAAAGTGGCTAGTGATACATGTATTACATAAGGATACCGTCGATGATATAGAGTACAGTATATACGTATGCGTATGAGATGAATAATGTAGGGTAAGTAACATTTATATAAGGTAGCATTGTTTAAAGTGGCTAGTGATATATTTACATCATTTCCCATCAATTCCCATTATTAAAGTGGCTGGAGTTGAGTCAGTGTCAGTGTGTTGGCAGCAGCCACTCAGTGTTAGTGGTGGCTGTTTAACAGTCTGATGGCCTTGAGATAGAAGCTGTTTTTCAGTCTCTCGGTCCCAGCTTTGATGCACCTGTACTGACCTCGCCTTCTGGATGATAGCGGGGTGAACAGGCAGTGGCTCGGGTGGTTGATGTCCTTGATGATCTTTATGGCCTTCCTGTGACATCGGGTGGTGTAGGTGTCCTGGAGGGCAGGTAGTTTGCCCCCGGTGATGCGTTGTGCAGACCTCACTACCCTCTGGAGAGCCTTACGGTTGAGGGCGGTGCAGTTGCCATACCAGGCGGTGATACAGCCCGCCAGGATGCTCTCGATTGTGCATCTGTAGAAGTTTGTGAGTGCTTTTGGTGACAAGCCGAATTTCTTCAGCCTCCTGAGGTTGAAGAGGCGCTGCTGCGCCTTCTTCACGATGCTGTCTGTGTGAGTGGACCAATTCAGTTTGTCTGTGATGTGTATGCCGAGGAACTTAAAACTTGCTACCCTCTCCACTACTGTTCCATCGATGTGGATAGGGGGGTGTTCCCTCTGCTGTTTCCTGAAGTCCACAATCATCTCCTTAGTTTTGTTGACGTTGAGTGTGAGGTTGTTTTCCTGACACCACACTCCGAGGGCCCTCACCTCCTCCCTGTAGGCCGTCTCATCGTTGTTGGTAATCAAGCCTACCACTGTTGTGTCGTCCGCAAACTTGATGATTGAGTTGGAGGCGTGCGTGGCCACGCAGTCGTGGGTGAACAGGGAGTACAGGAGAGGGCTCAGAACGCAACCTTGTGGGGCCCCAGTGTTGAGGATCAGCGGGGAGGAGATGTTGTTGCCTACCCTCACCACCTGGGGGCGGCCCGTCAGGAAGTCCAGTACCCAGTTGCACAGGGCGGGGTCGAGACCCAGGGTCTCGAGCTTGATGACGAGCTTGGAGGGTACTATGGTGTTGAATGCCGAGCTGTAGTCGATGAACAGCATTCTCACATAGGTATTCCTCTTGTCCAGATGGGTTAGGGCAGTGTGCAGTGTGGTTGAGATTGCATCGTCTGTGGACCTATTTGGGCGGTAAGCAAATTGGAGTGGGTCTAGGGTGTCAGGTAGGGTGGAGGTGATATGGTCCTTGACTAGTCTCTCAAAGCACTTCATGATGACGGATGTGAGTGCTACGGGGCGGTAGTCATTTAGCTCAGTTACCTTAGCTTTCTTGGGAACAGGAACAATGGTGGCCCTCTTGAAGCATGTGGGAACAGCAGACTGGTATAGGGATTGATTGAATATGTCCGTAAACACACCGGCCAGCTGGTCTGCGCATGCTCTGAGGGCGCGGCTGGGGATGCCATCTGGGCCTGCAGCCTTGCGAGGGTTAACACGTTTAAATGTCTTACTCACCTCGGCTGCAGTGAAGGAGAGACCGCATGTTTTCGTTGCAGGCCGTGTCAGTGGCACTGTATTGTCCTCAAAGCGGGCAAAAAAGTTATTTAGTCTGCCTGGGAGCAAGACATCCTGGTCCGTGACTGGGCTGGGTTTCTTCCTGTAGTCCGTGATTGACTGTAGACCCTGCCACATGCCTCTTGTGTCTGAGCCGTTGAATTGAGATTCTACTTTGTCTCTGTACTGGCGCTTAGCTTGTTTGATAGCCTTGCGGAGGGAATAGCTGCACTGTTTGTATTCGGTCATGTTACCAGACACCTTGCCCTGATTAAAAGCAGTGGTTCGCGCTTTCAGTTTCACACGAATGCTGCCATCAATCCACGGTTTCTGGTTAGGGAATGTTTTAATCGTTGCTATGGGAACGACATCTTCAACGCACGTTCTAATGAACTCGCACACCGAATCAGCGTATTCGTCAATGTTGTTATCTGACGCAATACGAAACATCTCCCAGTCCACGTGATGGAAGCAGTCTTGGAGTGTGGAGTCAGCTTGGTCGGACCAGCGTTGGACAGACCTCAGCGTGGGAGCCTCTTGTTTTAGTTTCTGTCTGTAGGCAGGGATCAACAAAATGGAGTCGTGGTCAGCTTTTCCGAAAGGGGGGCGGGGCAGGGCCTTATATGCGTCGCGGAAGTTAGAGTAACAATGGTCCAAGGTCTTTCCTCCCCTGGTTGCGCAATCGATATGCTGATAAAATTTGGGGAGTCTTGTTTTCAGATTAGCCTTGTTAAAATCCCCAGCTACAATGAATGCAGCCTCCGGATAAATTGTTTCCAGTTTGCAGAGAGTTAAATAAAGTTCGTTCAGAGCCATCGATGTGTCTGCTTGGGGGGGGATATATACGGCTGTGATTATAATCGAAGAGAATTCTCTTGGTAGATAATGCGGTCTACATTTGATTGTGAGGAATTCTAAATCAGGTGAACAGAAGGATTTGAGTTCCTGTATGTTTCTTTCATCGCACCATGTCACGTTAGTCATAAGGCATACGCCCCCGCCCCTCTTTTTACCAGAAAGATGTTTTTTCCTGTCTGCGCGATGCGTGGAGAAACCTGTTGGCTGCACCGCTTCGGATTGCGTCTCTCCAGTAAGCCACGTTTCCGTGAAGCAAAGAACGTTACAGTCTCTGATGTCCCTCTGGAATGCTACCCTTACCCTTACCCACAACACAACAGCTGTCTATGACCAAGCGCAAAAACCTCTCCAAGCCAAACCTTCATACCATAACACTAACCACTAAGCCTACATTGTTGTCGCCATATTAATATTATAGTCAACAAACTAGAACTAACGTGTAAGTAAACCCAGAATCCAATCCCATGTGCACAATCATGCAGTACAGTGTACAGCAAGCTGTTTAGCAGTTACACCAGCGGGCCCCGGTGGCAATAAATTAATAAAACAGAAAGCTTAACCTTGACTTGAAGAGTTGCAGTGTTGGATAGCCTTAGTCTGCTAGTTAACTTAAATAGCATTCCTCTCTGTTTGAATCAGGATGTCGAGTAGGCTAAATTAGCTGCATTAGATAAGTGAAAAGTAAACTAAGAAGAAGGAAAAAAGACAATGAAATATAGCTATCACTCTCTCTCTCTCTGCTGCTACTACTTAATTTGTTAAAAACGGCTTAACTATTGTCTTTCACTCTCTTGGAGTCAACTACTCACCACTGCACTGCAGTGTTAGCTAGCTGTAGCTTATGCTTTCAGTACTAGATTCATTCTTTGTTCCTTTGATTGGATGGACAACATGTCAGTTCATACTGCAAGAGCTCTGATAGGTTGGAGCACGTCCTCCGGAAGTTGTCCTAATTACTGTGTAAGTCTATGGAAGGAGCTGAGAACCATGAGCCTCCTAGGTTTTATATTGAAGTCAATGTACCCAGAGGAGGATGGAAGATAGCTGTCCTCCAGCTACAGCATGGTGCTACCCTACAGAGTGCTGTTGAGGCTACTGTAGACTTACATCGTAACACAGTGTGTTTTAATCAGTTATTTGGTGACGTGAATATATTTAGTATAGTTTTATCTAAAAAGGACAGCTTTTTTAATGTTGAACCATTTTAACTTTTCAGAAATTAATTTAGTAGCATTGCCCTCCCCTTCCTACTCTGAGGAGCCTCCAGTGGTCAGGACCCTGTGGCTTCTGGTTGATTAGGTCACATTTTGAGAATAGCGTGGTCCCATATCTGATTGCTCTGTATTACCAAATCCTAAGACTGCACATACAGATCAAGGACCAGCTAGATTGAGAAAGGATCCTGGCTAGAAACAAAATCTTTCTCTACTTGGTGGATCACCAACAGAACCCATAACAACAGTTTTAGGTGGGTCACTGATTATAAATCGGAAGAAATAACTCACCATACTCCTGGTTCAGACCCCACAGTTTGATTTTGTTGGCCTCATGCTGGGCTTTCTTCTTCAGCCGACACGCTCTGTGGAGAGAGAGGGCGAGAGATGGAGTGATAGAGAGATGGGAGTGTTGATAAACTCCCATATCTATTGGGTGAAATACTACAGTGTGCCATTACAGCAGCAAGATGTGTGACCTGTTGCCAAAAAGGGCAACCAGTGAAGAACAAACACCATTGTAAATACAACCTATTTATGTTTATTTATTTTCACTTTTGTACTTTAACTATTTACACATCATTACAACACTGTATATAGACATAATATGACATTTGAAATGTATTTATTATTTTGTAACTTTTGTAAGTGTATTTGTAACTTTTGTAAGTGTAATGTTTACAGTCAATGTTTTATTGTTTATTATCTATTTCATTTGCTTTGGCAATGTAAACATTTTTCCCATGCCAATAAAGCCCTTAAATTGAAATGTAATTGAGAGACAGAGGGAGAGTGAGAGTGAGAGACAGCGAGAGAGTGAGAGAGACAGACAGACAGAGTGAGAGAGATGGAGAGAGACAGAGACAGAGACAGGGAGAGAGACAGAGAGTGAGAGACAGTTTACCAACCTATAGCCAGAGCTTATGCTGCGCTACACTCGACCTCACTAGCACTTAGCTAGACGCAGGTTGAATTTAACACAGCACAGTTCTGTTGAGTGGTACTTCCATCCGGGACACCCTGCTGTACAAATCAAATGTACTTCTGAAAGTGCAGTGTGGAAAAGCCACTAGCGAATTATGCCTCTACAGTTAGACAGGTAAGTCAGGTAAGTGGTGTGTATGTGTCCGTGTCCTAGTGTCTACGTGTACCTGGAGGCCAGTTTGTTCCTCTCCTTTCGTGTTGGGGTCCTGGCAGTAACAGGCAGGTCACTGACAGGAGTCAGGCCCTCCAGAGCAGAGCTGAGTGTATGGAGCTGCTCTCCCAAGCTCTGTAGCTTCCCAGGGCTGGGGGTCAGGTCACTGGCATCTGTACGACGGGCTTTCCTCTGGCCTCGCTTACCTGGGGAACACACAGGAGTTTGTGGTTGGTTTTACATAAGTAAGTCTGTAAGGCGCTCTGGATAAGAACATCTGCTAAATGACTAAATGTAATTATATATTTCCAAGCACGCAAGCACTCGAGACGCAACTGACAGTGCAGCTAATGCAGCTAGACTTTAGACTCCACTAACAAAGTATTTGTGTTTGGCAATAGAAATGAGAGATGGTGAGGTTGAAGCAGCAAATTTTACTTCTGAATTTTAACACCCATGGTGTTAAAGGGATACTTGGGGATTTTGACAATAAAGCCTTTTATCTACTTCCCCAGAGTCAGATGAAGTCGTGGATATCAGATTTATGCTAGTCGATACTCAGACTTCCAGTCAGTGCTCTAATTCTAGTTACGAACTACCTCTAATTTCTTTCATTTCGGACACAGAGACATAAAAATGGTATCATCTGTGTTCATCTGACTCTGGGGAAGTAGATAAAGGGCCTCATTGCCAAAATCTCGATGTATCCCTTTAAAACGAACACTTTCCTAGTATGTATGTGACCCACCGAATGAGTATTGATACATTTATAAAAATTAAGAACATATAAAATGTAGAAATGTTTTACATCTTCCTTTCCTTATTCTATTGTACATTAATGGGTCTTATGGCTTGGGGTTGAGGTCTCACCATTGGTGGAGGTCCCCTCTTTCAGGCACATGGTGGTGGGTAGGGTGCTAGGGCCACAGATTATATCCCCTTCATATTTATCTTCATCTCTTTCTTCATATCTCTCTTCGGCTCTCCGTCTATCTTTCTCTCCATCTCTCCATTTGGCTCTCAATCTCTCTTTCTCTCCATCTCTCCCCAGGTCTGCCTCACTGAAGAGGCTACATTCCCAGTAACGCCGGCGTTTCTTTTGTCTCTTATGGGACTGAAGCTCCTCCTCTTCCTTCCCTTTCTCTTCCTCCATGGCTTCTGTCCCCTTCTCCTCTTCCTCTTTCCCATCTTCCTCCTTCTCCTCCTCTTCCTCTTTAATATCGCTGTCTGTTCCTTGACTAGACTCAGTGTCTGGCTCACTCTGCAGAGAGTAGTTGTGCACCATCTCTTCCTGCCCCACCTGCTGCAGCCCTTCCCTAGCTTCACTCTCCCGCCCTCCAGCCTCTTGGCTCCAGGACTCCGGAAATCTACCAGCCAGGAGGAGGTGTCCAGCCCCCAACCCTACACAGGGTGTGAGGTCTGTGGGGTTCCTTGGCTGCCTGTCCTCTGGTCTTAGGGATAACCATGGTTTTTCTCTGCCTCCCTGCGGAGAGCAAAACAGAGTAGGTAGAAGTTTGCTCTAAACCATGGTCAGAGTTCCTAAGGCCTGCCCATGGACCCACATCAGACTCGACTAATCAATAGCTTCCTCAGTTGTGTTAGTGCTTGGCTGGAACAAAGAGCTGCACACCCTGTAGATCTCCAGAACCAGAAGTGACTTCCCAGGATCTAATTGTGAAGATTAGTGATGATGTTAATCCTGATAATCTGTGGTTAAGAGTAACTCATACCTCAGGTGAGACGAATAAGCACTCGCAGCTCAGTGGTGGCCCCTCTGGGCTGCCTTTGGCATAGTGTGTGATGTCATCCAGGGCCGAGATGTCCCAGCGACGCTCGGAGGTGTGTGTGTCGTCAGTGATCACATCCTCCAAGAGATCACTGAGTAGCTCACATCCAGGCTGCTGGCCTCGACACAGGGATAGGGCTGGGGCCCCCAACATCACCACCACACCCTTAGGACACTACAACACAGAGACCAAACACATTCTCTGTCTATGATAACACTGAGTTACATACACACACATACCGTTTTTTACTTCTGTGGTATTCAATTCCAGATCCAGAGGTCAATAGCATTGATGGTTTTCATTCTTCCATCCCCTCTAATCAGGGACTGAGTCAGACCACAGGAGGCTGGTGTCACCTTAATTGGGGAGTTGGGGCTTGTGGTAATTGCTGGAGCGGAATTAGTGGAATGGTATCAAGCACATCAAACACATGGTTTCCATGTGTTTGATGCCATTCCATTGACTACATTCCAGCCATTATTATGGCCTGGCCTCCCCTCAGCAGCCTCCACTGATTCAGACATGGGACATACACAAGTGACAAATGTTTTCCACTGTACCTACGTTGTCTGACTCTGCACTGCCCCCTGTAGGAGAGATGGTGAATGGCTCTAAGGTCACAGATAACCCGTTGGTCCCATAGGCCTCACCAAAGACAGGCTCCATCCCACTGCTACCTGGCTGGAGAGAGAGAAGGGGAAGGGGTCAGAGTTGGATGGGGGAGATAGAAAGATAAAGGGGGAGGAAGACAGAGAGAGAAAGCGAGAGAAAGCCAGATATGACTCTGTTGTCATATTGTACAATAGCCAGCATTAAGTTTGTAAACTAGCAACTCATCATGATAAAGTATCTATATATTATGAAGTATAATGAAGAAAATATTGTAGTATAACAAGGCTGTGTACCTGAGGCATGGTGGTGCTTGGACCTGTTCAGAGGCAGTTGGATGGGTCAAAAGTTTAGTACGGTTAGCTTCGTCATCATCAGTACACCAACCGCCAGAGGTCAGAGTTCACATCATCTGATAACAGAGACAGACAGTTAGCCTTAATATTAACATTTTAAATCGAGCAGCTGATTTAGTTCAGGTTTCAGAGATTAGTTACAGTGGCTTGTGAAAGTATTCACCCCCCTTGTCATTTTTCCTATTTTGTTGCCTTACAACCTGGAATTAAAATTTATTTTGGGGGGATTTGTATCATTTGATACACAACATGCCTACCTCTTTGAAGATGCAAAATATATATATTTTTTAAAACAAACAAGACAAAAAAAACTGATAACTTGAGCATGCATAACTATTCACCCCGCCAAAGTCAATACTTTGTATAGCCACCTTTTGCAGCAATTACAGCTGCAAGTCTCATGGGGTATGTCTCTATAAGCTTGACACATCTAGCCAATGGGATTGTTGCCCATTCTTCAAGGCAAAACTGCTACAGCTCCTTAAAGTTGGATGGGTTCCGCTGGTGTACCGCAATTTTTAAGTCATACCACACATTCTCAATTGAATTGAGGTCCGGGCTTTGACTAGGCCAATCCAAGACATTTAAATGTTTCCCCTTAAACCACTCAAGTGTTGCTTTAGCAGTATGCTCAGGGTCATTGTCCTGCTGGAAGGTGAACCTCCGTCCCAGTCTCAAAGCTCTGGAAGACTGAAACAGGTTTCCCTCAAGAATTTCCCTGTATTTAGCGCCATCTGTCATTCCTTCAATTCTGACCAGTTTCCCAGTTCCTGCCAATGAAAAACATCCCCACAGCATGATGCTGGCACCACCATGCTTCACTGTGGGGATGGTGTTCTCGGGGTGATAAGAGGTATTAACTAAATTTTAGTCTCATCTGACCAGAGTACTTTCTTCTATATGTTTGGGGAGTCTCCCACATGCCTTTTGGCAAACACCAAACGTGTTTGCTTATTTGTTTCTTTAAGCAATGGCTTTTTTTCTGGCCACTCTTCCGTAAAGCCCAGCTCTGTGGAGTGTACGGCTTAAAGTGGTCCGATGGACAGATAGTCCAATCTCTGCTATGGAGCTTTGCAGATCCTTCAGGGTTGTCTTTGGTCTCTTTGTTGCCTCTCTGATTAATGCCCTCCTTGCCTGGTCCATGAGTTTTGGTGGGTGGCCCCCTCTTGGTTTGTTGTGGTGCCATATTCTTTCCATTTTATTATAATGGATTTAATGGTGCTCTGTGGGATTTTCAAAGTTTCTGATATTTTTTTATAACCCAACCCTGATCTGTACTTCTCCACAACTTTGTCCCTGACCTATTTGGAGAGCTCCTTGGCCTTCATAGTGCCGCTTACTTGGTGGTGCCCCTTGCTTAGTGGTGTTGCAGACTCTGGGGCCTTTCAGAACAGGTGTATATATACTGAGATCATGTGACAGATCATGTGACACTTAGATTGCACACAGGTGGACTTTATTTAACTAATTATGTGACTTCTGAAGGTAATTGGTTGCACCAGATCTTATTTTGGGGCTTCATAGCAAAGGTGGTGAAGACATGCACAAACCACTTTTCCGTTTTTTATTTTTTATAATTTTTTGAAACAAGTTATTTTTTAATTTCCCCTCACCAATTTGGAGTAATTTGTGTATGTTCATTACATGACATCCAAATAAAAATCAATTTAAATTACAGGTTGTAATGCATCAAAATAGGAAAAATGCTAAGGGGGATTAATATTTTTGCAAGGCACTGTACAGGTCTCCCATGACAGATTGAGTAGCTTGTCAGGCTTTTACGACTTGGTTTCGGGCTCTGAGATAACTTAGTACTGATTCATCCAGGGCAATTCCTTGCCTGCCCTAGGCAAGACCCCTGCCCCCCCCCCCCCGTTGAAGCTAGGTTCAATTTAGGTTCTTAATGAAAGGTGAAAATATTTATTTTCCATATGTTTAAAATTCTAATTTTCCAGGAACGTTGAAAAGGCGTCTTTTCTGAAAATTGAAAAATATATTTTTTTCTGGATGTTTAAATCAGCTTCATCATCAAATCTGAACCAATCACAGACATCTATGATTTTGTTACGTTACAGCCTTATTCTAAAATGGATAAAATATTTTTTCCACTCATCAATCTACACGCAATGCCCCACAATGACAAACCGAAAACAGGTTTTTTGACATTTTTGCAAATGTATTAAAAATAAATAACAGAAATACCTTAAGTATTCAGACCCTTTGCTATGAGACTCGAAATTGGGCTCAGGTGCATCCTGTTTGCATTGATAATCCTTGAGATGTTTCCACAACTTGATTGGAGTCCACCTGTGGTAAATTCAATTGATTGGACAGGAGTTGGAAAAGCACACACCTGTCTATATACGGTCCAACAGTTGAAGTAATTGTCTGTAGAGCGCAGAGACAGGATTGTGTCGAGGCACAGATCTGGGGAAGGGTACCAACACATTTCTGCAGCACTGAAGGCCCCCAAGAATACAGTGGCCTCAAACATTCTTAAATGGAAGATGTTTGGAACCACCAAGATTCTTCCTAGAGCTGGCCTTCGGAGCAATCTGGGGAGAAGGACCTTGTTAAGGGATGTGACAAAGAACACGATGGTCACTCTGACAGAGCTCCAGAGTTCCTCTGTGGAGATGGGAGAACCTTCCAGAAGGACAACCATCTCTGCAGCACTCCACCAATCAGGCCTTTATGGTAGAGTGGCCAGACGGAAGCCACTCCTAAGTGAAAGGCACTTGACAGCCCGCTTGGAGTTTGCCAAAAGGCACCTAAAGGACTCTCAGACCATGAGAAACAGGATTCTCTCATCTGATGAAACCAAGATTGAACTCTTTGGCCTGAATGCCAAGCGTCACATCTGGAGGAAACCTGGCACCATCCTTAGGGTGAAGCATGGTGCTAGAGGCGTCACTACAGACCCTGGTTCGATTCCAGGCTATATCACAACCGGCTGTGATTGGGAGTCCCATAGGACAGCGCACAATTGGCCCAGCAACGACCGGGTTAGGGTTGGCCGGGGTAGGCAGTCATTGTAAATAAGAACATGTTCTTAACGGGACTTGCTTAGTTAAATAAAGGTTAAATAAATAAAAAATTAAATAAATGATGGTGAGAGGATCATGCTGTGGGATGTTTTTCAGCGGCAGGGACCGGGAGACTAGTCAGGATCGAGATAAAGAGGAACAGAGCAAAGTACAGCGAGGTCCTTGATGAAAACCTACTCCAGAGTGCTCAGGACCTCGGACTGGGGATGAAGGTTCACCTTCCAACAGGACAATGACCCTAAGCACACAGCCAAGACAATGCAGGTGTGGCTTCGGGACAAGTCTGAATGTCCTTTAGTGGCCCAGTCAGAGCCTGGATTTGAACCCGATCGAACATCTCTGGAGAGACCTGAAAATAGATGTGCAGCAACACTCCCCATCCAACCTGACAGAACTAGAAAATCTACAGAGAGGAACGGGACAAACTCCCCAAATACAGGTGTGCCAAGCTTGTAGCGTCATCCCCAAGAAGACTTGAGGCAGTAATCACTGCCAAAGGTATTTCAACAAAGTACTGAGTAAAGGGTCTGAATACTTATGTAAATGCAATATATCCATTTATTTTTAATACAATTGCAAAAAATTAAAAAATTAACTGAGTTTTTGCTTTGTCATTATGGGGTATTGTGTGTAGATTGATGAGGGAAAAAAAGTATTAAATCAATTTTAGAATAAGGCTGTAACATAACAGAATGTGTAAAAATCCTAGGGATCTGAATACTGAATTATGTGAGATTTTATGTGTTGTTGTTGGAGGTGTGTCTTGGTCAGTTTAGCTCAGAAAATGCCGCCCTCGTCAATCTGCCACCATAGGCAGCCGCCTAATCCTGCCTAATGGATTCATCACTGCAGTGACATCTAGGTTAATCTAGCAGCTCATCACATGAGCACTATGTTAATATAGACCTCAACAAGACCATATAGCGTCTAGCTGCTATAGACAACGGGTAAACTGCTGCAGTTTAGGTTGGGTTGCCAGGTTACACTTTATTTGACAGACCACATTTATTTTTACTCTTTGGGAGTCATTCAATTGAGCATTTAACACATGCTTTCTGAACAACTAACAGCAATGTAAAACAACTTCCAGGACTGTAAAATTGAGTTGCTGTATTCCATCATACGAGCACAGAGAGACAGAAAGACAGAGGGGGGGGGGGGGGGGGGGGGGGGGGGGGGATAGATAGAGGAAAGACTAATACTCACAGCCAACATCCTGTGCCCCAGATCCCTAAAATAGTCATAATCAGTCATTTCGCTGTGTCACACACACACACACACACACACACACACACACACACACACACACACACACACACACACACACACACACACACACACACACTCTACAGAGGGATAGTCTGAAGAAACAGCCTTTCTTCCACATGAGACAGAGAGGGGAGTGCCTACTCCTTTCCAAGAAATAAGAGGAATAGCAAAGCTCTGTACCTGACAGCTGTGGGGGGGGGGGGGGGGGGGGGGTATTTTCACTATAAACCGACTGTTATTCTCATTCAGTATAATGCCATCATTGAGGACATTAAAGTTTTCTGAATCTGAGCATACATTTAGCAGAACGTGGTGCAAGCCTTTTAAAACAACATGTGGCAACAATATCACCCTGACACTGTCGCTGGCACTCAAGTTACGAAAAGGCAGTACTTTGAACGAACAGCTAGCTAGCTGTCTTACCTCCTGCATGGACGGTGTGTCACATTTTCCGATGTTGAAGCGCGCTCCCGTCATCTGTCAACGCGCAGCCCCGCGGTTCTGACAGCGAGCGCTCTGGAAGCCAGCAGCCTAAAGTCCGATAGGAAATAGGCTAAACATTTGACCACTAAATAGTACTCGTTGTAATACCAGCAACGATAAGCCTATGCAGCATAGAATATTATATTTCTATTAGGCCTACACAGCTATAACCTAGGAGGCCATTGTATATAATACAGGAAGAGCACATCAGCATTGACTGGCATCCGAGTCGCAACAAAATAACCAACCCAAAACAGTAGGCTATACAGGGTTATTGCTCGATTCATGGCTACCATGCTGTAGAAGGCTAGGCTACTTACCGTCCACTGTTCCAGCAGTTACAATCAGGGGAACAAAGTGACATCCACATAAACCAATGTTCTTCTCCACAAGACCGCACAAATTACAATAATGAATGATATGTTGTGGTCCTCTAGTATATCGACGCAAAATATATTTGGGCTAGTCCTGAACAGCTGGCTTTGGAATGGTCTAGACATGGCGAAACAAGGAAACATTTTTCTTTATTTCCCATTAATACACACATTGGTTGTTATTATAAATGACATATATTACATTAATGTCATCAAATTAACATAGTCATCTTCAAGACTTCATTAGGCTAGGATATATTTCCTCTAAATACAATAATGTGGAACTTGTTGATAAATAAATCCCCTCAGAACCCAAATGGTTCAGTCCGGGATCAGCTGTGAAAATGCATGATTTGTTCCAAAGGAACCATAGAGAAAGTAAGGAATGAAATTAAAGGAGAACATCAGTCATTTAATTTGTGTAGGCAGATATGTCTGATTGTGTTATAATTACTGAGAACTACCTGCTACACACAGTGCATGGATTTCACTACACTTAAATCAGCTTTTCTTGTGAGGCCAGCCCCCCGTTGGAGGAACGAGAGGTCGACAGGATGGTGCTGAGAGGTAGCCTACGGTGATACACGTTTTAGTGTCTATAGACAATAATGCTTTATTTTAAATTGGTCGACTCACTGTGCGGTGCTGGTGACCTCATGATAATAATTCACTCATCTTTAAATAATGTGCATGTTTTGGTAGGCAGAGACGGTATAGAAAGTATAGAATTCCTTCAATATCTCTGGTACTAGGTATCCTAGTAGCCTAAATAGCCTATTGACTTGGACTATACTATTTAATTACTTGGAAAGTGAGGTGAGCAAGCGAAGAAAAAAACGTTTGTTAAATTACAATTGCAAATGCAACCTTAGTTCAACACCTATAGTACGTCATCAATACATGTTAGCCTCTTGAAGACGTTACAAGTGGCATAGTTCTATAATTTTCTATAATGAATAAAACATGAATAAAAAAATATTCCTTAAAGGGGAATGAAAACGTTTAACAAGCTCAAATAAAACAATATATACAAACCTAACATGTATGACCTGGGTGTTTGTCATATAAACATTTCCACCTTAAAATAAAATACTAATTGGGTGCTGCATTAAAATTGCCATGGTAACGAGATGCTAGCTGCAACATCATCTGCTGGATAGAACAACTTGGATTGTTGATTTAGGATGGATTTTACTGTGGGGAGGGAATGCTCTCCTTCAAATATTGAACAAAATTACCTTTCAAAATGACAAAATTCAAAGTAAACAAAAACCAGTAGTCACTTTTATTATTGCACTACAGTAGCTATTATTTATAGTAGTCTAGCTAGCTACTAAGATCGTAATACACTTTTGATGTGATTAATTACAGGTGTTTTCTGAGAAGAAAAAAAATCTAAATATATATATTTTTTTATTCTATTATAATTGTTGGACATAAAAGCAAATCAGCTCCAAGTGATTTTAATTTTGAAAATCTGTTCCAAAGAATTCCCAACGCATAATAGTATATGTGATTGTATACAAATGTAAGCAAGGTTTGAAATGATTATATTTGTGTCAAATATTATATCTGTTTGGGCTTCTTATGGTCAATTTGCAGTCTACAAATTATTTGTTATTATGTTCCGGCCCCCTGACCAGCCGCACAAGAAAAAATTGTCCCGTGCTGAATCAAGTTAATGATCGCTGCCCTGTGATGATGAAGCGATGAAGCATCCGTCTGTTCCAATAATTTGAGCCACACAAAAGTACAGTATATACAATTAGTGGAACTGTAGACAATGGTTCTACTAGTTCTACTAGTATAACCTTAATGTAACAGATATGTGGTGATAATGAAAACAAACACAGCAGACTGTCTTCAGTAGTTTATTACACAAAAGGATAGAGGGGTCTTTCTGGGGTGGGTTAAGAGGTATGACAGAAGCATATTGGAGGCAGATACATGTTGTGACACAGGAGAGGGGAGTGTGGGCTGTCCTTCCAACATAAAGACTCGACCAAGGTCGCTCAGTCAGTAACTGCTGTGCTGCTGCTGCCCTCTGCTGGAGAGGAAGAGAAACATTATGTCAAAAGTTCCGTGGTGATGTTTCCCCTATGTACTGATCTAGGATCCTCTTCCCCTCCCCCAACGCATAACCTTAACCAATAGTAGGAAACATTACAAAACTGACCCGAGATCAGCGTCTAGAGGCAACGCCATCCTAAACCCAGTCACACTCAACACTGTAATGCTATCAATACACTGATAACAATGAGGTTAGCTGGTCACAATGTGATGACAAAGTTTTACATGCAGCAAAGTAAAAAGACCAAAAAATATTTGTGTGTTTAAAGGCCGACTTTGGGTACGAGAAACTGTCCATCTTTTTGATTTGATTTGATTCGTTCTAAATTTTCAAACAGAAATGGGCTGTGCCTTCGGTGGTTCATGGATGTGTCAACGCGCACCTCGACCAACGTAGCTAGGCAATTTAGCTACCCAGTAACTCTTGCAGTATGTAAAAAATAAAATAAATCTTCCAGTATGTGTTGACGTCATTTCACAGGATTTGTTTTTGGACGGATGCTGTAGAGATTGTTTAGAAATTGCACTTCTGTTGCCAAATTCAACAATTATGTTTTGTTTTTAAGCATTAAATGACCTGGTATGATGGTGCATTGATCAGTTATACAGTTGAAATCCGTTATTTGTGAGTTTTTGCCCAAAGTCGACCTTTAAAGAGTGCTGTTTAGTACACATAGTAATGTGGCGTTGTCTGTATCTTTGTTGAGAGATCAGCATCATCTGGTACAACAGACAGAGGAGACACCAACACTGACCTGTGTGGTCACCTGTAGAGCTAGTGAGCTGTAGACCACATTATCATCTGGTTCTGCTGACTACAGAGGAGGAACAGGTAGACAGTTCTGTCATGATGGAGATACACTATAAAAACACAGTTCTGTCATGATATAATGACATTTATAATGGTGATACTGAGAACATGTTTACTAAACAATCAACCAATCCATACTTTTATTAAAGTACCTCAATATGAAGCTGTGACTAGAATACATCGAGATGAACAACAGCAGCCTTCCTGTGTGTGAGCTGTCTGAATAAGACAACCACAGTGGGAATAATAATAATAGTAATAACCACATTGGGAATAATAATAATAATAATAGTAATAATAGTAATAATAATAGTAATATTAGTAATAATGATAATAGCAATAATAGTAACTGATAATAACCACGATGGGAATAATAATAATAATAATAGTAATAATAGTAAGAATAATAGTAATATTAGTAATAATGATAATAGCAATAATAGTAATAATAGTACTGATAATAATAGTAATAATAACAATAGTAATAATAGTACTGATAATAATAGTAATAATAATAGTAACCACAGTGGGAATAATAATAATAGTAATATTAATAATAATAATAGCCACAGTGGAAATAATAATAATAATAATAATAGTAATAATAGTAATAATAATAGTAATATTAGTAATAATGATAATAGCAATAATAGTAATAATAGTACTGATAATAATAGTAATAATAATAATAACGACAGTGGGAATAATAATAATAGTAATATTAGTAATAATGATAATAGTATTAATAATAATAGTAATAATAATAATAACCTCAGTGGGAATAATAATAACAGTAATAATAATAGTAATATTAGTAATAATGATAATAGTATTAATAATAATAGTAATAATAATAATAACCTCAGTGGGAATAATAATAATAGTAATAATAATAGTAATATTAGTAATAATGATAATAGTATTAATAATAATAGTAATAATAATAATAATAACCACAGTGGGAATAAATCTGTAGACTATTTGGTTTCAGATGTGTTTTGTCCTTTTCTCATCGTTGAAACATTGTCAGGAAATGGGTCCTGCTGGTACAGAGACACACACCGACTCATACTGTATGGAAATGACTATATCAAGAGTAGAAAGGCACATACATGTATGATTGAAAAGACAAGATGAGCGTAGTCTACCGCTGAAGTGATTATTGGCTGGTTCTCAGCTTTATTGTCTTCTGAAATAGAGAGGGAGATATTAATGTCCCCTGATTTACAATGGACTCAGTTACATTTCATGTCACTTCAACACCACCTGTCTCCTCAGAGCTAAATGAAGGTGTACTGTACGTACATGCCATAATGTGTGCACAATTCATTCTATTGTATATTCCAACATTAATATATTGTCAAATATATATATTTTTTAAATGAACGTACTATGCTTTCTCCACATCTTCCATGTTACTAGGATACCAGCTGTCACCACCACCAACATGCCCAGAGAGATGAGTAACTTTCACATCTATGGGCCTGATGGATGGCATACTGTATAAGAACTTTAAAATAGATCATTATGAATTTATAATTTGTGAAAAAGTAATAATTAGTTGTTTGCAGCTATTCACGTGTGGATCTTCACCATGCAATTAAAGATATGATATTATTACTATTGAGATTATTACTATACAAATAAGGTTTATTTTAAGTGTGCAACCTTTTTTCAACAGTGTGTGGGTCTCTATCTCTTCCAGTATTCTTATTCTGATTCCTACACACCTAGAACAGACACTTTTCAGTAGTAAGGACCTTGGAGTGCAGACGGCCTCTGATCATATAAGTGTACAACTTAATAATGCAAATGAGAGACTGAGAACACCCACATTGCTGCTACTTCTCACAAGGCAACCACGGAGATGTTCTTCTCCCCAAGAGGAAATGGTAAGCAATGTTGGTTAAATCAACGTTGTTTCAACGCAATTTCTCAACGTATTGTGGAGAGGAATCTATGTAAAAAAATACATTGGGTTTGAAAAAAGTAATCAACCAGTACTGTTTTCAGCTCATTTCAACTAACGTTAAAAACATTGACATTAGGGTCAAACGTGAATTTAAATACATTGACTTAACTTGACTAACAGGTTGTTACATCAATCTATTTTCAACATAATCATCAGAACTATATTTCTTGGAATTGCGTAGAAAATATTTGACAGGGTGGTTGAAATGATGTTGAATTTTAGATTTGATTAGACATATTTTATTTAACCTTGTTTCAATGTTGATAGTAAAATGGTATGTTTCAATAAACGTCATTGTTTCAACGTCATGCTATTAACCTAAATAAAGAGGTGGTGCAGTGGTCTGAGGCACTGCATCTCAGTGCTAGAGACATCACTACAGACCCTGGTTTGATCCTGGGCTGTAACACTAACGGCCGTGCTCGGGAGTCCCATAGGGCGGCGTACAATTGGCCCAACGTTGTCCGGGTTAGGTGAGGGTTTGACTGGGGTAGGCCGTCATTATAAAATAAGAATTTGTTCTTGCGACTCTCAAACCCGGATCCGGGAGCGTAATCATCGCCTCAAACTAATTAGCATAACGCAGCGGACATAATTATCCTTAGAAAATCTTCCTATTCATGAAAATCACAAATGAAATATATTGAGACACAGCTTAGCCTTTTGTTAATCACACTGTAATCTCAGATTTTCAAAATATGCTTTACAGCCAACGCTAGACAAGCATTTGTGTAAGTTCATCATAGGCTAGCATAGCATTATGCCCTGCAAGCAGCAGGCAACATTTTCACGAAAATAAGAAAAGCAATCAAATTAAATCATTTACCTTTGAAGAACTTCGGATGTTTCCACTCAGGAGACTCCCAGTTAGATAGCAAATGTTCCTTTTTTCCCAAAATATTATTTTTGTTGGCGAAATAGCTCCCTTTGTTCTTCACATTTGGCTGAGAAATCGACCGGAAAATGCAATCACTACAACTCCGAACTTTTTTCCAAATTAGCTCCATAATATCGACAGAAACATGGCAAACGTTGTTTAGAATCAATCCTCAATGTGTTTTTCACATATCTATTCAATAATATATCCGTCAGGACAATTGGTTTCTCATTAGAAGCGATTGGAATAATGGCTACCTCAGTACTTTACGCAAGATTTTCTGCGGGAGCCATCATGTGACCACTTGCTCAATGTGGTCCCTTACGGCTATTCTTCAACATAAATGCTTTAAAAGACGTCACAATGCTGTAGACACCTTGGGGAATACGTAGAAAACGTAAGCTCATTCGTAGCCCATTCACAGCCATATAAGGAGTCATTGGCATGCAGCGCTTTCAAAATATGGGGCACTTCCTGATTGGATTTTTATCTGGGTTTCGCCTGTAACATCAGTTCTGTTGCACTCACAGACAATATCTTTGCAGTTTTGGGAACGTCTGAGTGTTTTCTATCCAAAGCTGTCAATTATGTGCATAGTCGACCATCTTGTCATGACAAAATATCTTGTTTAAAACGAGAACGTTTTTTATCCAACAATGAAATACCGCACCCAGAGTTCCAAGAGGTTCTGACTTGCCTAGTTAAATAAATTACAATGTGAAGCCACAGTCCAACAATTCCTGCCTAAACAGTGACTCCTACTGGTATATGATGGGTAATGCACATCAGAGACAACGAGTCTACCATTCAGATGCCTTTCTCTTTGAACGCTGCTTAGCTTTGGAAACGAGCTGTGTTCAACTCAGCTAAACTGTAATGTCAACACATTGATCAATTTCCACACTCATTTGCATAGATTACCTACATAACATGAAATAGTTGAAAGTAACTCCTCTAACTTTTCTTACACAAGCTGTACGTGAAAGTAAATTCAGAGTGAGGTTGGGTTTATGTAGGCTACACTGACATCTGATTAGCCCAACAACAAACACCATAATTTCAACGTGAAGCTAGGTATGCTATCATTCGTCCATGGTTGATTGTATCTTTGTAAGTTTAGAAACTTGAAGAGATAATATGTTTACTGTTGAAATTACGTTAGTTTTATGTGTGCAACATGACCTTGCAAATGAGAGAGTGAGAATAACACCAACATTGCGGCTACTTCTCACAAGGCAACCACAGAGATGTTCTACCCAGGAGGAAGTGATAACAGTCTCTATATGCATTTAGGGAGGGTGTTTGGTTAGCATTAACTGTTGTAGTGTATGATGGAATTGTAATGTTTCTCTGAGTTCATATTATCTAACAACATGTGGGATAAAACATCTGAAGGAGTGATAATAACCTCTGGTGGACTTCCTCCATGTTCCCCTCAGCTCCTTGACTTGTGTTGTCAGTCTGAACAGGCTCAGCAGTTGGAGAGGCAGAGGGTTGTTGAGGGGTTGGATCTTGGGTTGCTGTGAGGTAAAACAACAATATCATCAATGAAGTTAATGGTAAACCAGACAGTCAGGTTGTATAGCAACATCACATTCATAGTTCATATTACAATTAGTTCCAGATGATACCAGTGGATAAAACAAAGTGAATCATATTGATCATAAAGTATGTGATTGATCTACTAACTTGAGGTCATCTTAGAGGTTCTCTGTGTTGCAGTTTGTTGACTGACAGTGATGTGAACAGGCATCTCTAGTTCTCCAACTCTACACCAATACCAGTCAGTGTTCTCCATCTTCAGTCCACTCATAGTCACTGTTAAGCCTTTTCTGTTGTTGGCATCACTAGTCCGCGTTAATGTCACTGATGTTCCATTTAAAGTCCCAGAATACCCACTCACACAATCACCACCCATCCTGCACCACTTCATGTCTCCAGAGTTACTATAGTAACAACAGACAGTGACACTCCCTCCTTCTACTCCAGTCACTTCCTGTTGTTCCACATAGAGTTCTGGAGTACCTGAACACATGTAAAAAACAAGAATTCAGAGGAGAAAAAATGACTTTTACAACAGTCTCCTTACAAATTCCTTCAAGCTGCATTCTGTGATTGGTACATCCATTTTTGGTCTTTTAAATTCATAATAATTATATATAGTCATTGATTCTTGAAGAATGTAACTTGCATCACGAGCTCAGTTAAATTATTCCCCATCATGACCCAAAATATAATATTGTTTTACTCAGCTGTTTTTAAGCAATCTACTTGTAAACAAACACTGTACAGCCTCAAGACATGATCAATTCATTGCACATAGATGTAAGGTATAAATCTGTCTATAAATTTCAGTGGTTGCACAATTCTCATTTCATTTGTTATAAATAGCTAGTCATAATTGGGTCATTATTTCGTATTTGACATTGCAGGATTACAGGACACTCCATAGGACATTGCTGAGCACTATTCATTCCACTTTACTAGATACAAGCAGTGAAGGGATCTTACCTGGAGTGACAGACAGGTAGAACCAATGTATCATGATATCTGGTCCTCTATTGATCTCCACAACACACCTGTAAGTATTAGAGTCCCATAACGTCAGGTCAGTCATGGTCACAGTGAAGATTCTCTTGTTGATGTCATCAGATATTGAGGTCTTACCACTGCTCTTAAGATGGTCTGTACGTACTACATAAGAACATACTTCCCAACCTAATCCTTTACACCAGTATTTCACATGGTTGATGTAATACTGATCATAGCGACATGGGAAGGTGATGGTGTCACGCCCTGGCCTTAGTATTCTGTGTCTTCTTTAGTATTTTGGTTAGGCCAGGGTGTGACATGGGTGATTTATGTGTCTTGTTTTGTCTAGGGGTTTTGTAGTCTATGGGGTTGTGTTCAGTTGAGTGTTCTAGGTAAGTCTATGGTTGCCTGGAGTGGTTCTCAATCAGAGGCAGGTGTTTATCGTTGTCTCTGATTGGGAACCATATTTAGGCAGCCATATTCTTTAGGTATTTTGTGGGTGATTGTTCCTGTCTCTGTGTTTGCACCAGATAGGACTGTTTTAGGTTTTCTCACGTTTGTTGTTTTGTTAGTTTATTCATGTGTAGTTTCTTTATTAAAGAACAATGAATAACAACCATGCTGCGTTTTGGTCCGCCTCTCCTTCACCTCATGAAAACCGTTACAGAATCTCCCTCCACAACAGGACCAAGCGGCGTGGTAACGGGCAACAGCAGCGAAAAGAGGAATGGACATGGGAGGACGGTTTGGACGGCAAGAATATGGACTATACTACTTGGGAGGAAATAGACAGGTGGGCGGTCGACCCAGGAAGAGTGCCGGAGCCCGCCTGGGATTTGCTGGAGCAGTGCGAAGAGGGGTATAGGAGAATGGAGTTGGAGAGACAAGCACGGCGGCGCGGTAGGAAGCTCGAGAGTCGGCATTCAAACATTTCTTGGGGGGGGAACACAGGAAGTGTGGCGAAGCCGGGTAGGAGACCTGCGCCAACTTCCTGTGCTTACCGGGAGGCTAGAGAGACCGGGCAGGCACCGTGTTATGCTGTGGAGTGCACGGTGCGGGTGCAGTGCGGGTGCATAGCCCGGTGCGGTACATACCAGCTCCGCGTATCGGCCGGGCTAGAGTGGGCATCGAGCCAAGTGCCATGAAGCCGGCTCTACGCAGCTGGTCTCCAGTGTGTCTCCTTGGGCCCGGCTTACATGGCACCAGCCTTGCGCTCGGTGTCCCCGGTTCGCCTGCATAGCCCAGTGCGGGCTATTCCACCTCGCCGCACTGGCAGGGCGACTGGGAGCATTCAACCAGGTAAGGTTGGGCAGGCTCGGTGCTCAAGAGCTCCAGTGCGCCTGCACGGTCCGGTCTATCCAGTACCACCTCCACGCATCAGCCCTCCGGTGGCAGTTCCCCGCACCAGGCTTCCTGTGCGTGTTCTCGGCCCAGTACCACCAGTGCCAGCACCACGCATCAGGCCTACAGTGCGCCTCGCCTATCCAGCGCTGCCAGAGCCTTCCTCCTCTCCAGCGCTGCCGGAGTCTCCCGCCTATCTAGCGCTGCCAGAGCCTTCCTCCTCTACAGCGCTGCCGGAGTCTCCTGCCTGTTTAGCGCTGCCAGAGCCTTCCGCCTCTACAGCGTTGCCGGAGTCTCCTGCCTGTCCAGAGCCGCCAGTCAGCATGGAGCAGCCAGAGCCGCCAGTCAGCATGGAGCAGCCAGAGCCGCCAGTCAGCATGGAGCAGCCAGAGCCGCCAGTCAGCATGGAGCAGCCAGAGCCGCCAGTCAGCATGGAGCAGCCAGAGCCGCCAGTCAGCATGGAGCAGCCAGAGCCGCCAGACAGCATGAAGCAGCCAGAGCCGCCAGACAGCATGGATCAGCCAGAGTCGCCAGTCCGCCAGGATCCGCCAGTCAGCCAGGATCTTCCAAATCCGCCATTCAGCCAGGATCCGACATTCAGCCAGGATCCGACATTCAGCCAGGATCCGACATTCAGCCAGGATCCGCCATTCAGCCAGGATCTTCCAGATCCGCCAGTCAGCCAGGATCCGACATTCAGCCAGGATCCGACATTCAGCCAGGATCCGACATTCAGCCAGGATCCGCCATTCAGAGAGGATCTTCCAGATCCGCCAGTCAGCCAGGATCCGCCAGTCAGCCAGGATCTGCCGGAACCGCCAGCCAGCCAGGATCTGCCGGAACCGCCAGCCAGCCAGGATCTGCCAGAACCACCAGCCAGCCAGGATCTGCCAGAGCCAACTACCTGCCTGAGCTTCCTCTCAGTACTGAGCTTCCTCTCAGTACTGAGCTTCCTCTCAGTGCCGAGCTTCCTCTCAGTGCCGCGCTTCCTCTCAGTGCCGCGCTTCCTCTCAGTGCCGCGCTTCCTCTCAGTGCCGCGCTTCCTCTCAGTGCCGCGCTTCCTCTCAGTGCCACGCTTCCCCTCAGTCCCGAGCTGCCCCTCAGTCCCGAGCTGCCCCTCAGTCCAGTGGGGCCGTTGGTGAGGACTACTGGGCCAAGGTCGGCGGCGAGGGTCGCCTATCTAAGGACGTGAGGAAAATGGACGAAGACTTTGGAGTGGGGTCCACGTCCCGCGCCGGAGCC
The DNA here is from genome assembly GCF_045791955.1 of Oncorhynchus clarkii lewisi. Classification (NCBI taxonomy): domain Eukaryota; kingdom Metazoa; phylum Chordata; class Actinopteri; order Salmoniformes; family Salmonidae; genus Oncorhynchus; species Oncorhynchus clarkii. The sequence goes on along the minus strand of NC_092147.1, from coordinate 82,684,580 downwards.
GCCACCGTGGACAGACGCCCACCCGGACCCTCCCCTATGGGTTTAGGTGTGTGGCCGGGAGTCACGCCCTGGTCTTAGTATTTTATGTTTTCTTTATTAATTTGGTCAGGCCAGGGTGTGACATGGGTTTTTTATGTGGTGTGTTTTGTCTTGGCGTTTTTTCGTACGTATTGGGATTGTGGCTTAGTGGGGTTTTCTAGGTAAGTCTATGATTGCCTGAAGTTGTTCTCAATCAGAGGCAGGTGTTTATCGTTGTCTCTGATTGGGAACCATATTTAGGCAGCCATATTCTTTAGGTATTTTGTGGGTGATTGTTCCTGTCTGTCACGCCCTGACCATAGTTTACTTTGTATTTTCTATGTTTTGATTGGTCAGGGTGTGATCTGAGTGGGCATTCTATGTTTCATGTCTTGTTTGTCTATTTCTATGTTCAGCCTGATATGGTTCTCAGTCAGAGGCAGGTGTTCGTCATTGTCTCTGATTGGGAACCATATTTAGGTAGCCTGGGTTTCACTGTGTGTTTGTGGGTGATTGTTCCTGTCTATGTGTTTTTCACCAGATAGGCTGTTTTAGGTTTTCGTTACGTTCATCACGTTCTTTATTTTGTAGTGTTTGCATTGATTCGTGTTTTACGTTTGTTCATTAAAACATGGATCGCAATCTACACGCTGCATTTTGGTCCGACTCTCCTTCGCATCAAGAAAACCGTTACAGAATCACCCACCACCAACGGACCAAGCAGCGTGTCAACAGGCAGCAACAGCAGCGTAAAGAGGAATGGACATGGGAGGACGTTTTGGATGGCAAGGGCTGTTACACTTGGGAGGAGATACTGGCTGGAAGAGATCGCCTCCCATGGGAACAGGTGGAGGCACTTAGGAGAGCTGAGGCAGCCGGAGAGAGGAGCCGGCGATATGAGGGAACACGGCTGGCAAGGAAGCCCGAGAGGCAGCCCCAAAAATTTCTTGGGGGGGGGCTAACAGGGAGTATGGCTACGCCAGGTAGGAGACCTGCGCAAACTCCCTGTGCTTACCGGGGGGCTAGAGAGACCGGACAGGCACCGTGTTATGCAGTGGTGCGCACGGTGTCTCCAGTGCGGGTGCATAGCCCGGTGCGGTATATTCCAGCTCCGCGTGTCTGCCGGGCTAGATTGAGCGTCGAGCCTAATGCCATGAAGCCGGCTCTACGCAGCTGGTCCCCAGTGCGTCTCCTTGGGCCGGCTTACATGGCACCAGCCTTGCGCTCGGTGTCTCCGGTTCGCCTGCATAGCCCAGTGCGGGCTATTCCACCTCGCCGCACTGGCAGGGCGACCGTGAGCATTCAACCAGGTAAGGTTGGGCAGGCTCGGTGCTCAAGAGCTTCAGTGCGCCTGCACGGTCCGGTTTTTCCAGTACCACCTCCACACCCCAGCCCTCCGGTAGCAGCTCCCCGCACCAGGCTTCCTGTGCGTGTCCTTGGCCCAGTACCACCAGTGCCAGCACCACGCATCAGGCCTACAGTGCGCCTCGCCTGTCCAGCGCTGCCAGAGCCTTCCTCCTCTCCAGCGCTGTCGGAGTCTCCCGCCTGTTTAGCGCTGTCAGAGCTTTCCGCTTCTACAGCGCTGCCGGAGTCTCCCGCCTGTTCAGAACTGCCAGTTAGCATAGAGCTGCCAGTTAGCATAGAGCTGCCAGTTAGCTTAGAGCTGCCAGTTAGCTTAGAGCTGCCAGTTAGCAAGGAGCTGCCAGTCTGCATAGAGCTGCCAGTCTGCAAGGAGCTGCCGGTCTGCATGGAGCTGCCAGTCTGCAAGGAGCTGCCAGTCTGCAAGGAGCCGCCAGAGCTGCCTTTCTGCAGGATGCCGCCAAAGCTGCCAGTCTGCAAGGAGCCGCCAGAGCTGCCAGTCTGCAAGGAGCCGCCAGAGCTGCCAGTTAGCATGGAGCAGCCAGGGCCGCCAGTCAGTATGGAGCAGCCAGGGCCGCCAGTCAGCATGGAGCAGCCAGGGCCGCCAGTCAGCATGGAGCAGCCAGGGCCGCCAGTCAGCATGGAGCAGCCAGTCAGCATGGAGCAGCCAGTCAGCATGGAGCAGCCAGAGCAGCCAGTCAGCATGGAGCAGCCAGAGCTGCCAGTCAGCATGGAGCAGCCAGTCAGCATGGAGCAGCCAGAGCTGCCAGTCAGCATGGAGCAGCCAGTCAGCATGGAGCAGACAGAGCTGCCAGTCGACCAGACTCTTCCAGATCTGCCAGTCGTCCAGACTCTTCCAGATCTGCCAGTCGTCCAGACTCTTCCAGATCTGCCAGTCGTCCAGACTCTTCCAGATCTGCCAGTCGTCCAGACTCTTCCAGATCTGCCAGTCGACCAGACTCTTCCAGATCTGCCAGTCGACCAGACTCTTCCAGATCTGCCAGTCGATCAGACTCTTCCAGATCTGCCAGTCGATCAGACTCTTCCAGATCTGCCAGTCGTCCAGACTCTCTCAGATCTGCCAGTCGTCCAGACTCTCTCAGATCCGCCAGTCGACCAGATTCTCCCAGATCCGCCAGTCGACCAGATTCTCCCAGATCCGCCAGTCGACCAGATTCTCCCAGATCCGCCAGTCGACCAGATTCTCCCAGATCCGCCAGTCGACCAGATTCTCCCAGATCCGCCAGTCGACCAGATTCTCCCAGATCCGCCAGTCGACCAGATTCTCCCAGATCCGCCAGTCGACCAGATTCTCCCAGATCCGCCAGTCGACCAGATTCTCCCAGATCCGCCAGTCGACCAGATTCTCCCAGATCCGCCAGTCGACCAGATTCTCCCAGATCCGCCAGTCGACCAGATTCTCCCAGATCCGCCAGTCGACCAGATTCTCCCAGATCCGCCAGTCGACCAGATTCTCCCAGATCTGCTAGTCGACCAGGATCTGCTGAAACCGCCAGCCAGCCAGGTTCTGGTAGTTTCTACTACCTGCCTGGGCTTCCTCTCAGTGCTGAGCTTCCTCTCAGTGCTGAGCTTCCTCTCAGTGCTGAGCTACCTATCGGTCCCGAGTTACCTCTGTCCCGAGCTGTCCCTCTGTCCCATGTTATCATTGTGGTGGGTAACCTATTTAGGGACGTTTAGGAGGGGGATTAAAACTGTCATGGAGTGGGGTCCACGTCCAGCGCCAGAGCCGCCACCGCGGACAGATGCCCACCCAGACTCTCCCCTATAGGTTCAGGTTTTGCGGCCGGAGTCCGCACCTTGGGGGGGGGGTACTGTCACGCCCTGACCATAGTTTACTTTGTATTTTCTATGTTTTGATTGGTCAGGGTGTGATCTGAGTGGGCATTCTATGTTTCATGTCTTGTTTGTCTATTTCTATGTTCAGCCTGATATGGTTCTCAGTCAGAGGCAGGTGTTCGTCATTGTCTCTGATTGGGAACCATATTTAGGTAGCCTGGGTTTCACTGTGTGTTTGTGGGTGATTGTTCCTGTCTATGTGTTTTTCACCAGATAGGCTGTTTTAGGTTTTCGTTACGTTCATCACGTTCTTTATTTTGTAGTGTTTGCATTGATTCGTGTTTTACGTTTGTTCATTAAAACATGGATCGCAATCTACACGCTGCATTTTGGTCCGACTCTCCTTCGCATCAAGAAAACCGTTACACTGTCTCTGTGTTTGCACCAGATAGGACTGTTTTTAGGTTTTCTCACGTTTGTTGTTTTGTTAGTTTATTCATGTCTAGTTTCTTTATTAAAGAACAATGAATAACAACCACGCTGCGTTTTGGTCCGCCTCTCCTTCACCTCAAGAAAACCGTTACAGTTAGCTTGGATGGTCACGCCTTGCATCCATAGCTCTGTCTATGATTTTTAGTGGTTACATTTCTCCAGGCTCATTCCTCATTACCTGTTCTTGGTAGATAGCTGTGGAACTCTCTTTCCTATTGGTCTTAAAGTAGACCCGGAGGTCTGTCTACTGGGTAACTTTACTAACACCAATCTTAGGCAAAGCCATACTATAAAGCTAACAGAAATATTGCTAGCGATTGCCAAGAAATGTATTGCCTTGAAATGGAAATTGGATGGATTCCTCCCTGCCAGTTGCAATGTGGCTATCGGAAGTTAATAGCTGTATCCCTTTGTAGAAAACCACTTACTGCTTGAGGAATAAGTTAAAGACATTTTACAGAATTTGGCAACCTTTTATTGACTAAATGGAGAATCTCCCCCCACATTTCATTGATTGAATCTCTATATAATCCTCACATAATGTTTCACACGTAATGTATAATATGTAGCCTACGGCAGGTGATCCAATGTCTCGTTATTATTTTTTTCTTATTGTATGTTTGTATATATAATTATAATATATATATTTTTTTTTTTACGCTCGTCTGTTACTGTCACTTTGTCCTATTGTTGTCTAATATCTTTTCACTTTTGTTTAATTGGAAAATGCAAAAATAAATTTAAAGAAGTAAAAAGTCACAAGGGGGTGTGGTATACGGCCAATATTCCACGGCTAAGGGATGTTCTTTCGCACGACGCAACGCAGAGTGCCTTGATACAGCCCTTAGCTATAGTATATTGGCCATATACCACAAACTCTTCAGGTGCCTTATTGCTATTTAAAACTGGTTACCAATGTAATTAGAGCAGTAAAAAATACATGTTTTGTCATACCCATGGTATACGGTATGATATACCATGGTTGTCAGCCAATCAGCATTCAGGGCGGGAACTTCCAAGTTATGTTAACTAATTCACAGCATGGTGATTGCACCATGGATTGCCACAACTCCATCCCACCAAAACAGGCTGACATTTTAGGCTCTTTCCAAACAGCTCTTACACTAAAAGGGCATTAACATAATTTTCACCATTTCACAGTATTTGTCCAACCTCATAGTGTGGAAATACAGTATATATAAAACACAGGAAAATCACGTTTTGGGCCTTTAAGGTGTCTGTAATAGAATATACTTGGCAAAAATATTTGTAGACATTACTAAATGCATTTCTGTATCTTCAGATAATGGCAGTGCAGTTGCTTTAAAATAGGTTGTTCTCATTGTAATGGCTGGAATGGAATGAATGGAACGGAGCCAAACATGTCGTTTCCATTTGTTTGATACTGTTCCATTTATAACATTCCAGCCATTACAATAAACCTGTCCTCCTAAAGCTCCTCCCTCCAGCCTCCTTTGGTGTTTATATATAACATTGGATATAGGAGGATAGCAGCAGTGCACTGAACCATGAGACTTTATTACTTCATAAAAACATTTTACGCTTATCTGAGAGTCTGGAGAAGATGACTAGGAGGAGGGAGAGATGAGGAGCCATGTGTGGTTTGTCTTTCTGTGTGGTACAAACTGTACACAAATGTATGTGTCAAGGGAAGAGGCACCAACGACAATGACTCCTATACACATCACTGTCTGTACCCTTTCTGCTTCTGTTTAAGTGAACATGCCCCTGATTGGCTGGTAACAATACATTCTGTAAATCAGTCTTTACAACTGATATGATTTGATTTATTCAAATAAATTAATTTACATTTTTTATTTATGTACTTTTTTCCAAGTGAAGTTTGACCAATATCTCCACAGACCAGACCAAAAATCAGATTCAAAGTAAACCCATGATTAGACCTACCACAATCCAGTCTACGTGATTTTATGGTGTTTTGACAAAATCCAGATATGAATGTCTTAAAAATACTAAAAAGGAATAGAAAAATAAACCCTGGTCATAGACACATCTCAAAACCACATTGTCCTGTAAGGTAGCTCATCAGCAGTAGCTCAGGAAGCTGATGTACCACAGGGCTACATGTTGCAGGTTAACTCATTACATTACATGTTGATAAAAGACAGTTTAGCTAAACTGTAGGGTTGGTTGACCCTGCACTACTAGAATGGAGGCAGCGGCTGGTGTGGAGTTACTATTGGTTTATTTGACAAAAACGCTACATACATTTACGGTTCACTGCTGCATTCACCTGCTATCGGAGTTCTGTGGAATTCCTAGTTTCGGAATTACAACAGAAACTGAGAAAAAGTTGCTGCCCGAGTTGCCGAGTGTGTTACGTTTCACCACTGACCTTTGAACCTTTCAACCAAAAGATGACAACAAATCCGTTGTTGACCAATACAGCCTCATCAGTATGTATAATGTAGCTAGTTCGACCATATCGTCAATGTTAAGTAAGCTAAACTCTTATTGGTTGAAGAATTGTTCCAAACAAATCAGCAAAAAGCACAAGAATGAAACAAAGTCATATTTCCGACACCACAATTTTGTTCAGATTAGATGTGGGGAGTCTATATACCAGTATTCCCTGTACGGGGGCTGGCAGCCCTAGCTCACAACTTGAGAGACAGAGATACTAACGAATAGCCACCAACAAACTTTATTCTAGAGCTGAATATGTTTTGACGTACAGCTATTTCAGGTTTGATGATGAATACCACCTACAAACGAATGGAACGTCAATGGGCTTCACATTCGCTCCGAGACATGCTAACCTTTATGTGGGTCTTTTTGAAGAACGTTTTGTTAATAATGAAAACAAAAATCCATTTTTGAATAAAGTCCTGAAGTGGTATCGATATATTGACAGCATGTTTTTGGCATATGGGGAGGAACGGAAAAAGAGCTGTCAGACTTTATGGCATTACTCAATGATATTGACCCCAATCTCAAATTCACTATTGACTGTGACACTAAACGTGTTCATTACCTCCATATGTGGATTGAGTAATGAAATGGAACCCTGTTTACCACTCTGTATAGAACAGAAACAGACAGAAATAATATATTACAGGGGGACAGTTTCCAACCTGAGCCATTAAAAAGAGGACTTCCAAGAAGACAGTTTTTCAGACTGTGCAGTAAATGCCACTCCACAGAGGATTGTCTATAAAAAGCAGTGGAGATGCGTGATAGGTTTCTAAGAAGAGGCTACTCTCCACAATGTGTGGATGAAGCTCTTCATTTGGCATTGGGGAAAACACGAGATGAACTACTACAAAAAGACCCACTAGAGCTAAATAACATTCTGGAATGTTCACCAACACATACACTTTGAACTCGTAAAAAATGGTTGATGCTGTCAAGAAATGTTTTATCATTGGACCCAGCTTTTCCAGCTGAATTTAAGAATCCACCACTTATTGTATATTGGAGAGGTCGCAATTTACGAGATAAATTGGTCCATGCCAACTACCAGCCACAAAGAAAATCAGCCAGGCTCTTTACCGCCCTCTTCCGAATGGTTGCTATAAATGCAGAGGTTACGCACAGTGCAACAATATGTTGAAGTGTGAATATTTCTGCCACCCACACACAGGAAAACGGTTCCAAATAAATGACATTATTACGTGCTCCACCACCCATGTTATTTACATTATTAAATGTCCATGCGGGCTCTGTTATGTAGGTAAAACCTCTCGTTATTTCTAACAGAGAATCTGTGAGTTTAAAAATTCAATCAGGAGAAACGACAGGGATTATCCAGTCGCAGTACATTTGAATGACCTAAAACATGACATTTCTACCTTTATATTTTGTGGCAGAGAGAAAGTTAAGATATCAGACAGGGAAGGTGATATAAATAATACTCTGAGCAAACATTATTTCCTATTTCCTAGGTCTCATTGATGAAATACCTATGTATGTTATGTTGTTAATGTGAACATGAATTATGTCCCTATTTCAGATTACTCTGACCTTTTTCTTGCGCTGTACCCAATGATTGATGAAAATTATATTTTTTGTAGGTGCATGGTAACAGTTGAATCAATTTGAAAAAACAAGAAACCAGCACACTGCCCTTATATTTTTCTTATTTTTCACATTTATTCAACTGTTACCATGCACCTGCAAAAAAGATAACTCAGATGTGCGAGTGAATTTTGAATTTTCAAGTTAGGAAATAGGAAGTTCTGACGAGCACGTAATTGCAGCTTTTGATAGTTGTCACTAGCTTCCATAGCCACAAAGTCATAACGGCCGCCCATTTCTACAATTAATCTTCTTAAAATTGTATTTTAAACATATCTTTAACCCTAACCTAATCACACTGTTAACCTTATCCATAGCCTTAAATAACATGCTGACTCTGTGGCTGTGGAATCTGACTCTGTGGCTATGGAAGCTAATGGAATCTGCTTAGCATGGTCTGCCCACGTCTCCGGTTCTGGGACGAGCTCAACCCCAGCCTTTCAATTGCCATAGCACCTCCTACAGAATCCTTAAAATTCTATAAAAAAAACAATACATTCAAAATTACAAATAATATTCAAAATTACTTAATAAAAGGTGCCATAAATTAATCAAAGTAAATGTTGATGGATACCAACTTAGGGAACTTAAACAGTAACCTATGATAAATGTTGATGGATACCAACTTAGGGAACTTAAACAGTAACCTATGATAAATGTTGATGGATACCAACTTAGGGAACTTAAACAGTAACCTATGATAAATGTTGATGGATACCAACTTAGGGAACTTAAACAGTAATCTATGATAAATGTTGATGGATACCAACTTAGGGAACTTAAACAGTAACCTATGATAAATGTTGATGGATACCAACTTAGGGAACTTAAACAGTAACCTATGATAAATGTTGATGGATACCAACTTAGGGAACTTAAACAGTAACCTATGATAAATGTTGATGGATACCAACTTAGGGAACTTAAACAGTAACCTATGATAGATGCCCCACTGTTAATAACCCCCCTCATACTTTAACAGATTTGGTTTGAACCCCGGGAACTCCTTTACATGTGTCCTTCAACTCTCCACTTGGGTTAAACATTTATTTTGGGCAGACAGAGACCAGGACACGTGAGTTTTCAATGGCGACCACAAACAGTTCTGATTTTGTATATAGGTTTATAACTTTTATGAAACAGCACAGTTGGAAAATATATGGCAAATATAAATCAACACTGAGATAGATGGGAGGGGTAGAGGGGAGGGGTAGAGGGGAGGAGTTGAGGGGAGGGGTAGAGGGGAGGGATAGAGGGGAGGGGTAGAGGGGAGGGATAGAGGGGAGGGGTAGAGGGGAGGGATTGAGGGGAGGAGTTGAGGGGAGGGGAGCTGAAGGACTAAAAACAAACAAAATACAACTAATGTCAAATATACTGTGTCAGTAAAATGTATATAGTATGTAAACGCTGGATATAGAAGCCTAAGTGTTGTTGTCCATTTGTAAATATATATATATATACAGTACTGTATATATTTACAAAATAATATATGGGTGATTGAAAATAATGCAGACAATTACCCCCATACCTAAAATAAAATGTTTGTGTAATTCCTATAAATAGTTGCTATAAATAGATGTAACAATTGCATTTAAAAAAATAAATGTCCATTGTTTAATACATATAGTACATTTTATTATTGCAGTACAGTAGTTATTATACATAGTAGCTGTCTATACTAAGATCTTAATACACGTTTGATCATGATTAGTTACAGACATAGGACATTAAACTAGATCAATAACATCATGATGTAAGAAATAAGAGACAAGGGGAAAGGTGGTGGAACATAACTAATAACAGAAATGTGATGATAATCAGAACAAACACAGCAGACTGCCTTCAGTAGTTTATTACACTAAAGAATAGAGGTGTCTTCCTGGGATGGGTTAAGAGGTATGACAGAAGAATATTGGAGGCAGATAGATGTTGTGACACAGGAGAGGGGACTGTTCTGTCCTTCCAGTAAAAGGAAGGTCTTCTCAGTCACACTACTGTGCTGCTGCTCCCCTCTGCTGGAGAGGAAGTGAAACATTCAGTCACAATCTCCATTGTGACGTTTCCACTAGATACAGATCTAGGATCAGCTTCACCTCCTCCTATCCTAACCTTAATCTTCAGTGGGATTTAAAAAAAAATCTGACACAAGATCATCATCTAGGGGCAACGTCACCCTAAACCCAGGTACAGTCCACACTCTAATGTTATGGATACACACTGATAACAATAGTTTAGCTGGTCACAATGTGATAATAACATTTTACATGCAGCAAAATAAAAAGACTAAGAAAGATTTG